>NC_053040.3:149321647-149351647 GCF_002575655.3 Aegilops tauschii subsp. strangulata | reverse complement strand
AGTCATTGCTAGTAGTAACGACTTGTCACGATCCATTGGTTCATATAGAATCCATGTCCTAGGTCTATCAAAAAACATTCTTTTCGCTAAGCGTATATAATAAAATAGAGTGAAAGGGTCCACCCCGAAACCAAGGGGGTACTAACTAACAGCTGAGTCCTCTCCGAACCGCAGGAGATAGTTGCCCATCATACGGCTCACCAACTTCACTTGCCTCTAAGGGGGGCTCGCTCCGGGCAGGTTCGGATCACTTACTATACACGGCCCTACGAAGGGGTTAGGAGCGTTTTCAAGATGATTCTTTCTTTGTCGAGACGAAAAAGGAACCCATCTTTTCGATTGCAAAATGTGAGTCTGTTTTGCCCACTTTATCCATCCCCCTCTATCAAAATGATCAAAAAGGCATTTCAAATGCTTCTTATTCCCGTGTTTGATCTTATCCATCTCTGCCCCGCTTCCATGTGGGCAGAGACCCCTGTAGAGAATGAAGAGGAGCCAAGGATCTTACTCTCAAGAGTGCTTCGCTAGGCTCCACTCTCTCCCCTGAATAAGTCAGGCTCCGTTAGCCTGGGCTGAGATGGGGAGAACGAGTCGACGATTGAAGCCCCCAACGTTCTGCCAGACACTGGACAGGGGTAAGCTCTGTAAATGTGTAGAGCCAAGTGTAGTGTGGTGTAGTAGTAGGCACTTCTAGGCCCCTTCCCGGCTACTGGATCACTCTAGTGCTTCGGGTACTACGGACCCTCTGCCATCCATTGCAGCAGAGCCGTTTCATGAGCGGGGGGGCTAAGCGCAGTTCTTTGAATCAAAGGTTTCATGAAATCGAAATCGATTCTTTTTTAGATATCTGGATAGATGGATGGATCTATCTTTCTATTCAGATATCTTTTGCAATCAGCCCCAAATCCTTGATTTGGCCAGGAAACAAAGCACTGCTTTGGGCCCAGGAAGCGAAGGGAATGAGCTCGGCTGCTTCTCCCCCACACTTCTTTATTTCTCCGTGCCCCTTCCGCATGCGCTTCGCGCGCCATTGGCGCTTTGCTCTCCTCTTATTTCTTCATTGGAGGGTTCGGATGGACTTCGCCGTTCTTTCCCAACGAAAATGGAAAGGGCTGTATCACATCGAGATGTTGATTCGTTTTCCGCCCCAAATGAGATGGGGAATTAGTCACCTCTGTCCCTTCATCTTTTTGAAAGGAATCGAGGCCCGGCCCGGCTCGCGTCGTTCCAACAACCGACGGGGAGCACCTCAGTATACGATCGCGCGCAGTAACTGGGAGTCCTATTACACCTAAGGCCAACTTCCATTCACCAAACCCAGGTTCATCTCGTGTAGTGATTGTGGACTCGTACAAGGATATGGAGTCGACGGTTGATGTATCAGACTCGACCCTGTCTTTCGTAGCATGCATTCCCATCTGTGTTGCAACTGATTCGGTAAGCTACGTGTCTGGTGCACGGAAACTGCCTTCGGTCTCCCAACCTTACTCATGGCAACCTTCCGGCCGCCCAACGACCTATAACGCTAGTCACTACTCCCACTGGGGCTAGGAAGTAAGCCCCACAACCCAAAGCGGCGAAGAACAAATAGAATTTGCTACAAAAGCCGGCTAACAGGGGTATTCCTGCGTATGAGAACATTGTAATGGAGAAGGTCATAGCCGAAATAGGATTCGTTTTGGCTAGAGCGCCCAAATCCGCTATATATTTGACACGGGTTTGCCGTAATGCTGGAACTATGGCGAATGCATCTATCGTCATTGATGCATAAATAAATATACCAATTAGTAGTGATTGAATTCCTTCTATGGTTCCACATGAGAAACCAGTACGAATATAACCTACATGTCCAATCGAACTATGAGCTAGAGGTCTTTTGACTTTCGTTTGGGCCATGGCGGCCAGTGCTCCCAAGATCATAGAAGCAATGCTGCAGAAAAAGAAGATTTGTTGTAATGTACCCCCATAGGAAGCAACAATAGAAACACGTGACATATTTGCAGAAATAGAGATTTTAGGCACAATAGAAAGGAATGCTGTCACCGGGGTGGGTGAACCCTCATAGATATCAGGTGCCCACATATATAGAGTCAAAAGAGAGATTGAGTCCGAGGGAGAGGTGGGTTTTCTTGGGGCTCGAGAGATTGAATAGATAGGGCCCCACAAGTTGTTAATTCGCCGCTGGGGAATTCACACAAAAGGGAAGGACTTATTCTCAACGAAAAAAGTGCTCTCTGAACCGAACGTGAAAGTTGTTTTCCATCAGACGGCTGTTCACGTAACTCCACTCTCGGCTTGGATTATATATCCATTTGGTCCGCTCTCGGCCATTCCACACGCTGCCTAGCAGAGACGTGGTTATCTGAAGTGGATTCTCTCTTTTGTAGTAGATGCCGAACCTGCTGCTCAGTGGGCGGGCGCAGCAGCTACATGGACCCCTTTCTTTATGTTGTTGCCAGCGCTTTCCCGGGCCGAGCCGGAATTCTTTATTAGAACGTCGGCAGGCAAAGCCCGAAGGAAGGCTGCTATCCCCTCGGCCTTCTTCCTTTTCGATGAAAAACAAATCGACATGTCAATCTCCGAAAGCGTTTTCCTTACCCAGCTAATATCCCCCCCTTCGTCGAGCCTTTCCTTTAGTGGTAAGGGATATGCACCTTATCTGAACGTCGGCAGGCATTCCGGAATTCTCCTTTTTTGGCCCCGGGTGAACATAGGCTCAAACATGATTGGAGGGGTCCTAGCTACGCCATGCGTTCAATAAAAAAAAGCAAGCCTCTGGGAAGCTGCAGGGATTACAAAAAGAGGGTGCTTTCCTGTGTTGCACTGAAAAAAGGACAAAGGAGAAGACGCTCTTCGACTTTCTTTCTTCCTCCCGCGCCCGCCTAAGCCCGGCCCGCGTTAGAGGGGAAGATTAGCAAAGCGGAAAAAGACAGAGGGAGGGGGAGCTGCATCTTATTCTCTTCGCGAGAACTTCGGGATCGGAGAAGCATTCGAAAGGGGCGAGGCCTTCATTTCGTTGGCAGAAGCAGAAACGATCCAATCCATTCGGGGCTTCGGGGAACCCAAAAACGAACTCTGTTTACTTTTTTCATAGATAGATGATATATATAGGAATAATATATACATCCCTTTACTTTAGATGTCTATGTATCTATTTTGGAATCATCTCCCGATTCTCTTTTTTTTCTAATTCGCACTGCTCTTTCTCTCTAAATTGCATCAAAGAAAATAGAGAGAGAGAGAGAGAGAGAGAGCAGATGGATCCTATCCCCTATAACGAACACTCATTCCTATCTATTGATAGAAAAGAAAGATCTTCGTCACGGACTTTTTCTTTGTTCTTTTTTTTTAGATTGGAGGAATTCCTCATATCCAAGGCAGCTCCCCACAAACACCCCACCCATATGACTATGCCCCCTTTTGAATCGACAGTAGATTGGGCTTCATAGCTACTTTCATTCTAAAGACGAATATTAGTCAATAGGCAGGCTTCTTTCAGTAGCAAACATATTCATTTTCACCGGGCTCCGCGCACCTTTGGTACTTCTGGAGGGCAAGCAGTTTTATAGTGACTTCTTTCTTAGGGTAGGGCGACGAATACTTCCAATTCCGGAAAGGTCATTGGGTCGCCTTTGGAAGCTAAAGCGAAAGTTGTAGAAAGCCGGGAGAAAAAGCGAAAGCTTGCTCGAAACGGCCTATACCCTAACCCTCGGAAGCGAAGACGCAAAGCGTCACTTTTTTCAAAAGGAAGGAGTTTTTTCTGACTGAATCCATCCATAAAGCCGCCAAGGAAACGAAGTTCGTTCCCTTTCTTCAAGTGGGTAAGGTAGGCAAACCACTTAAGCTTTGCCTTAGACTGACGGAACAAAGCTAAGAAGTAGGCTGAATGGAAAAAGGAAAGGGACAAGGGCGGTCGTCGCTTGGCGCGAAGGCTGCTGGTTCGGTACGGTACTAAAGGTCCTCGGACTTCCAGGCGGTTTTTCTTTTGGGCTGCTGTGAACCCTTGGATCTCGCCAATACAGCCTCCTATGGTTTTCGTTACCGAGATATCTTTTCTTTTTTCCCAGGGATTTTTTGGGTAATCAGCTCCCATGCTGCAAACAGTCAAATCTGAACCTTGTCGCTCTTCTTTCCTCGTGGGCAGGAAGCACACCAGCAGCGTGCGTTGCATGATTCCACTGTGTTTTTTGCACTTGACTGGGTGGACAGTTGACCGGAAGATAACTTCGATTCGCCCGGCCAGCACGCGGGCGGCGTGCTTATCTTGTGTGACAACACTACAGAGCGAGTAGCTCTTCTAGTCGGGCAGCTATGTGACAACACTCCTGAGAAAGCGGCGCTTTTGTGTAACATGCTATGGTCTCAACGCCCTTACGAGGTAGTGATGAGTTTCACGCGCTCTAAGCCCGGCCCGCACGCAGTTAGGAGGATTGGCCGCTATCTGAGCGGTACCACCCACCCTACCCTACTACCTATAGGGGGCCGGCCGTCCTACAGCCGCCCGAAAAGGAACTGCAGTAATCTTGAATAGGAATCCTACAGCGATAAAAAGAATCCCCATAAAAATACCACTAGATCGAGCACCAGTGATTTCGTATCCGGTCAAAATCTTGGCTAATTGATCGAAGTGGGTAGCTCCAGTAGACCCATAGATCATGGAACAAATAGGGTGGGTAGGCCCAACCACCACACTACATGTATAGACGCGAACCCCCCTCCTTACCGTACGTGCGACTCTCACCGCATACGGCTCGCACAAAGACTCCAAAATCCACCCCGAGCTTTTTATTCCACCTCTCCCTCCTCTCCAATCCTCGATCAAACTAGCCTTCCCCAGCAAGAAAACGTATCCGCTTTAGCAACAAAGCGCTCATCCCTTGCTTGTTCTTGAGCGCGCAAGGCGCTCAAGACGGTGATTCTTGCTTAAAAAAGGGCTAAAGCACTCCAGCTTCGAAGCTGGAGTTTGCAACTTCAAAACTACAGGTTTTAGCCCTCCTGCTGGGTGGGCGCTTCCTTCGTCTACCGTATGTCTCGCTTGGCTTCGTCCCGAACCAAGGACGCATGATGGCGGGCGCGTGCGTGTGCCGACTGCAGAGACTACAAGCCGACGCCGGAAGCGACTCGTTTCTATTCTCGATTGGATATAGATGGGGAATCTCTATAGATCGTCTTTTTTCGACAACCTCTCTAAAACGCATACGAGAAAATTGCACTTCACGGCACGGCAAAAAAAAAGAGCTTCGCTCGGTTGGCCCTCCTAGGCTTCCGCCTACTTTCTCTTCTCAAGTCTACAACAAGTGGGAGAGGCAGGATTCGAACCTACGTAGAAAACCTTCAACAGATTTACAGTCTGTCGCTTTTGACCGCTCGACCACTCTCCCCTTCCCGGGGATACGCCCTCCTCAAACAAAGGGTTCCTGAATAAGAAGGATGGCGGCCTTCGTTCTTAAGTTAAGAAGAGCAGATGGAACTATTAGATTTGCTAGCGTTCCGGGAGAATAAATAAGGTCATTTAGTAAGTTCATAACAATTTATGTAAAGCAAGGGGCAAAGCTTCTACGACAGCTTCCCCCTCATTGCCATCGTCGGCCTTCCCCAGCTCCCCTCCTTCGTCGCTTCTGGCTAAGCATCTTTCGGCGGAGGAAAGGAGGCGACTAGTCGCTTCTGGCGAAGCAGCGAGTTCATGAGCAAGTGAATGAACGAGCAGCGAGTGAAGTGCAACAGTCGTAAGTAAGGCTCGCCATGTTCCTAAAAGGAGTGACCATCTTTTCTTCCCTTCTACTGACACTGAGCGAGCAGCAAGCATAGGCAATAGTTTCCGTAGGGGTGGGGCGCAAGCAAGCGTTTTCAGGCTCCGCTAGCTAGCGTACTCTTCTGCTATCAATGAAACCGAAAGAAAAAACCAGTGCCCTTTCGTATAGATCGAGACGCAGTACTTTTTCTTTACTTCTTCCATACTAGGAAGAATGGAAGGAAAGCCTTCGATAACACTTCTTCCTTATTTGAAGAAATGATATCCGACGCCCGTGGAAACTCTTTCATTTCAAAAAAGTTCTTCTTCTTAAGAAGCAAATAGCATTTCCTATTGATTTGTCCCCTGGACTAGACCTATGTAGATTCGGAATTATCCGTCGCTACGCTGTTCCCAAGGACTAGCAAAATCGAAATAGCGAAATTCTTGGGTCATCTCAATGGGTTCAGAAACCACACGTTTCTCTGGATCATCATAGCGTACTTCCACATATCCACTCAGAGGAAAGTCTTTTCGTAATGGATGACCCTCGAAACCATAATCTGTTGATATACGGCGTAAATCCGGATGATTGATGGAAGAAACACCAGACATATCCCATACTTCTCGCTCCCACTGGCCGGCTGATGGAAATAGACTGACTACCGGAGATATTCGTGTTACTTCGTCTGCACTTGTTTGTACACGAATGCGTGAGTTATACCGAGTACTCAGTAAATTATGGACAACTTCAAATCTGCGTTTTCGAGAGGGATGATCCACTCCGCAAATATTGATCGAAACTTGAACCCTTGTATAGGTATGCCATTTTAGAAAGCACAACAATGGAAATGGGTAGTCAGTATTGGTATAAGATCTATTCCCATGTTCCGATCTTTTCATTTTATGTACCCATTTCTTGGGTAAAATATCCCAACTATATTGGAAAATGGATTGGTTATCCATAAATGAAAATAAAGAAAGCTTTATTTTGGTTCCGCTTCTTGCTCTAAGCAGAAAGAGTTGTCGAAAATCGCCGGTTGGGTTGGTCCGACCAAGAAAGGCATGGGAGTGGAGAGGCAGAAGTGAAAGACTGGCTACCAATAAAGATCCAAAACTGCACACTTTATATAGTTATGTATCCAGGATCGGCTGCATGCTCTAGTGTTGAATCGGGTATAGAACCCGGGATGCTTGGTTACAATTCCGAATCCGCTAAACCATCGCTCGGGGAAAAGTATTATACAGAGCATTAGTACTTATTCTGATCCTTTCCTTATATTTAGATTCTAGTAGTTTATTTCAGTCGTATTCGTATCCTTACTGCGGTTTAGTAAGGGTAACAAATAAAAGTATGCAGGTTCTATTTTATTGTTCCGAGACATATGATGATAGCATTGAGAATGAGAAATCTTTGCAAAATGCACGTATTATTAAGGAGTTCTGGAACGATTACTACGCTAAGGTGTTGGATATTGACAAAACGAAAAAGAGTTCTAATGTTGATATGTATCAGGATGATGTTAGAAAGTTGTTGATTAATGAAAAGAAGAATCAAAATGGTGTGTTTTCCGATACTGAATTAATAGATTTACAGAATCAAATTGCAAATTGCACAATGAAGTTCGATGAGGATAATCTATTTAAAGTAACTCCTAACATAGTAAAGTTCTTGATTAATAAAGATCAGCCTAACGCTAAGCAATATCTAAAGGGTTGCCTACCAAGTAGCTTACCTATGCTTAAGATGTTTGGTATCTATACGCTTGAGGCTATCATGATTCATGTACTAGGCTTGGTATTCAACACTCTTCAGGAATCATCCGCAGTTAAGGCAGCTAGATTTATAGATCAACTTAATTCAACTGTACGAGAACAAGCAAGGTTTCTACAATACAAAGCACCAGGTAGTGGTAAGGTGGAAGCAGTACTCACTAGTAAGGTAGAATCAGTTAAGGATGTTGTTCAGCCCAAAGGTGCTAGCAAAAAAGAGAAAAAGAAAAAAATTCAGTGTCATTATGATATCGGGAAATACTTGCTCCAATTCATGATTGAAAGAAATGTTCTACATATATCAACAGATAGGGGAGTAACAAAAGAAGATCCAGTGCTGGTTCTTAAGAAAGGTCAAGGGTATATAGAGAATTCTTGTTATGTTATGTGCAATTTGAACATAAATCTGCTCCCTATCAAACTCAATCTTCCGATGCTTTGCAAACCCTTGGATTGGCAACCAGCAGAGAGGGGGTCTGATCCTGATACATTATCGGATCTGATAGGAGGTTACTTATGCAAACCCACGGGGGATATCTAGAATCACTTTCGGCTATTAACTTCCCATGACTTAAACCACTTCTATATAAAGTTACATAAAAAAGAATACAAGCAGATGTGTGATATTTTGAATGGGCTTCAGTCTCAAGCGTTTGAAATAAACAAAAGGCTCTTGAGATTTCTGGAAAAGAATCGTCAATGTTTAGTTGAGTGTGGGCTTCTTTTACCAAATGCTCTGGCTCGCGTGAATCCGACAGAAGCCTCAGACATATTGAGGGAGTGCTACTTCAATAACGTCAAAGGTATTAATAATGCTTGTAGCTATAACATACTGTTAAATAAATTATTAAAACAGGTGCAGCAGGCTAGTTATGAAGATTTTGTAATAAGACTTGCGTCAGCATACGAAGGTTATCAATTCTATTTGCCAGCATTCATGGACTTCCGTGGTAGAATCTACCGTTCAGGTGTATTGCATTTTCATGAGCGTGATTTGTCAAAAAGTTTATTACTCTTTTCTGCCGATCATCCTCAACCTCAAGCACAAAACCACCTGTCGGAAAAAAAGAATCTCAGTCAACACTTAGCATGTGCTGCAGCCTTTAAGTATCCAAAGTTCTCGAACTTAGATGATGCCCTTAAATGGTATAACGAACACCAGACTGAAATGTTTACTTCGGACGAAAGTTTCATTCAATTTGCTGCGCAAGCTAGTGATCCATTTTTTTCATAGCCAAGATCCTTTCTCAGGATGAAGGAGTGAGTAATTATCATCAGGTTCCAGTGACCCAAGATGCGAGTGCGAGTGCATATCAAATTATGAGTTATCTCTTGCTTAACTTAGAAATGGGTAGGAGAACGAATCTTCTTCCATCTTAAGACGGTAAAATCCAAGATGTGTACATGTGCTTGCGGGATGAGCTTAATAAATTCTTGGATACCAGATTGAATAATGTTAGTAGTAGTAATTAGAAGAAAAAACTCATAGATTCTATGTTAACCAGAAAGTTCGTCAAAGGATTGTTTATGCCATCTCCACAGGGGTCCGTCCGGTTCTTCCTCAAATGGGTTGCCTCAATCTTTATCAAAGTTTTGGTATCTAGCTTATCCAGCTACAGTATAGTATACTCCTTCCTTGCTCGATAGAGCTCTTTGAATCCGCTTCAACTAAATGCGTAAAATAGAGTAATTTCTTCAAAAGCCAGTTTCTTTCGAGAAGGCAGGAGGCCCATAGCGAGTTACAATAGTGCCAGTTCTTGTACGGAAGGCCGTAATTCCGGTAACCTCGACTGCTCTAAGAATGATCCGGGCTAGCCGGGCACATCACATCAAAGTTAGGTCATTTGTCAAAAACATGGCAAATAGCTCAGTTGGTTTGGTAAGGGAGCTATTCTCTCACTTAAACCACTCCCATATTAGGTATTCTATCTCGTCTTAAAGTTCCCCCGCATTACCCATAACTTACCACCTGTATCTCCGGAACTCAAATCGCAAAATGACAATGCTTTCGATAGTCTGTACTAAATTACTTTGTACGAATGCACATCTCGGCCGTCGGGTAGCTGATCACCATTTCAAAGTCTATATCCGTGGTTCAAGAAATGGAATTGCTATTCTCGATTCAGACAAGACACTGATTTGTTTACGAAACGCTCTTCATTTTATAGGATCTCCCAGTCGTCAAAAAGGCCGTTCCTTCTTTTTAAAGACCAATCATTTATTTATTTATGAGATAACGGAAGAAATGGCGAGCTATTTAAGAAGCTATTTAAGAAATGTGAATTCTCATTGTTTCGATGATTCTCAATGGAAGATCGGGGCGTTTTCGACCAATTCTTTTGCAAATAAAAAAATAATTCCGTTCAAGAAAGAAGAAGATCAATTTTGGGTTGAACCAACAACCTGATTGTGTGGTTATTCTGAATGCAGATAGAAAGTCTTCGGTCATACTGGAAGCTGATCGATCACAAATACCTATTCCATCCTTAGTTGATTCTACGATCCCATGGGAATCCTATAAAAGAATCACTTATCCCATCCCAGCGAATGATCCTATACAGTTCGTATATCTATTTCGTCATTCGGTCATGAAAACAGTGATTCTTGAACAGAATGCGATTAGTAGAGAAGCACAATCTCTCAGAGTCACTTTGAGTACGGGGAAGTTCGCAGGAGGGATGAGATCCGCCTGCTACTCCACCTCTTCTTCTTCCCCAATAGACGAAGAAGAAAATAGGGCCAAGGCGCTATTGGAGATGCGCAAAAAATATCCATCAGGAGATGGCGCTGACGCTGACGCTAACGCTCGCAAGGCGGTTTTGCAGGCAATTTCTAAAAATATTTTTTTTTCGTTGAGCTCATAACCCGGTTTGGGCCGATTGACTCTGAGAGCGATCGAGGGGTCGCGGGCTCACACCTTGCTTTTGCGCATAGGATCGAAGAGATCCTAGAATTTAATGGAAAGAGCAGCGGCTCTCTGAAAGACCTCATTGATCTTAAATTGGATTTGGAAGACGCCTCTAAAAGAGAGGAGATTCTACTTCCATATTTTTCCTCAAAAAAAGAGGCAAAGTCCTAGCGTGATACAAAAAGAAATAATGGGCAAGGGCGGGGAATGATAGGTTCATAGATGTGGAGTAATCAGTTCTTCATTTGAAGAGTTAGTTGGCTGGCCTACCGGCCCGCAGATGTAGAGAGGTTGCCCCCACCATCCTCTTGAACTGCGAAATCAAAGCGATTCCTGTTGATGGAAGAAAGGCCAATTTCATTTGATCCGATCCGCCTATGCCAGTTCGAGTCTGGCGAGTCGCTATCATCTGTTGCCCTAACTTTTTCTATTAGCTCATCTTGTCCGTAGTGATATTTTGGAGAAGGAGCAATTACCGGAGTGAGAAAGGTAGAAAGAAGCAATCACGAAAGCTAGTGCTAGTTGTGGCTTTTTGTACTAATCTTGTTTGTTCGGTAGCTCGCATCAGCAGCTTTAAAAGGAATAGAAAACGAGGCTTTTTCCACCACACCAGGGGCGGGCATTACGCTCAAGCAGGGGAAGTCAATTTGACTGCTGCTCGAGAACCTGTTTGAACAAGAAGAAGTAGCATGGCTCCAGCGGGGCAGAGCCAATTGGCTACGACATGGTGACCGAAATACAAATTTTTTCCACCACTTTGCAATTGCAAGAAAAAAGAGGAATCTGATCAAGTACTTGATGAGCGATACTGGAGATCGAATAGAAGGTAATGACTTACTCGATGCACATATTTAGGGCTATTTCTCTCATCTGTTTAATACGCAATTCTCTTCGATAAGAAGGGTTCTCTTGTGTTCCAGGGTTGATTAAGCATCTGGTGGAACAGGGATACATTGTGTGAGGCCAAATTGCCTGACGAATTGATGAATATGGCTCAATATAGACTGGTCCAGGTATACCGGTCAGTCTTGAGCCACCAGGATAGCCTTCCACATATCCTGTTCCTCCCTTGAGTGGTAACTCTTTTCTAACCTTAGAATCCTGAACCAATTTGCTCCAAAGACTCTGTCATTGAAAGGAGTCCATAGGTTGATAAAATAGGTTTTCATGAAAACCACACGTAGATAGAAAAGGTAAGAGTTACACATGCCAGAAGCGAGGAATACCGCTCGGAAGCCCGATTGAACCTGTCCTCATTCACTGCTATCTCCATATATTGGATGCCAAGCTTGAAAGGGTAATGGTCCGAGAGGATGGGGCCGTAGTCTTCTATTAGCACGCTACGCAGACGATATGGTCTTCGGCTTACCGAGAGGGGATAAGTCCACGCGAGTCACCCAGGGTCTCAAAAAGGTCTTAGCTAGAGTCCTTAGGGAGCTCCTACAGGGCTTCACTTCTACTGAAATTTCCAGAAAACAACCAGGGAGGCTACAAATTATCGGCTTGCCCCTGTCTCTGAAAAGTGAAGGTCAGCTCCACGTGGGTATTCCATCCAAACGATGGGAGAAGAGGATGACACTTGTTCGTATTGAAAACCGGAGACGAAGGGAAAGAGGTTTGATTGGAACATGTTCTACAAGAACTCCTTTGTAGAACACACCCGTATCTATTCTATGGGCTGGCTTCAGGCCAACCCTACTGCTGAAGTAGAAAGCATCATATTCCGGTTTTTCCAACACTTGATCAGGAACCGGGCGCAGAAATTCCTTGAAGAGAAGGGGATGCCTACAACCAATGCCTAAATAAAGGCATATGTCGAAAAGTGCAACTACTAATAGATTCAGTAAAGGAAGGCCCGGAACGGGCTGAGCTACTGCCCGAAATAGAAGAGGACGACTAGAGTAGAGGAGCCTAATTCCAATCCAAACAATTGATGAGGGAGTCTAATTATTTTTCCGTTCTTGATTGTTTCAATTGCACTTTCTTCATTGGAGGGTTGCTTGGAAAGTGCGATAGTTACGGCGCTTGGAGTATACGGATTGAATTCTTCCTTCTTCTATAGGTCTTTCTGGGCGGCGAGGCGGAAAAAAGGTGTAGAGAGGGAGAAGGTACATAAAAAAAAGGATTTCTAAGGTAGAAAAGAGGCATCCACCAGTCATTGAGAACAGCTAATCCTGGAATTAGCAAGCCGGTATGCGAAGAGAATTCGGTATTGAATCCGCGAGGCCAGGTGAAGAAAAGTCCAATATGGGTGGATTACCTTTTTCTGAAGGATAAGTCTCTGGGACTGACTGAACTGAATGTATAGCGTCAAGATAAGAAGCACGGTAGTCGAAGATGTACCTTGTGGGGTGGGGTACGAGTAGACCAGACCAATGATGAAAAGCATAGATACGAGCATGGCCTCCCTGTCTCAAAAGCAGGCCGCCAAGGGTGCTCGCATGAAGCATTTCTCACTCATAAATAAGTAGTTATCACAAATTTAGAAACATGCTCTGATTTCTCTTATCGAATTTCATTCAGATTTTCCAGTATTCGGAGTTGCTTGGGAAAAGGTCTAGTCAGGGTCGGTTCTGTTCGGAGTTTCGGGTTGATCGGAAAAAAACACCCTAATTAAGACTTTTGTATAGTTTGTGTCAACCTGAGTTTGGTTAAGTGCCCGCCCGCCTAGATAGATACATAAGTGTCAGTTTGAATGAAGTCAAGTGTAAACCGTGTCAACAACGAGAAATTGAAGTGTAAATCTGGATGGTTTGAAGTGGAAACCTTATGCAAAAGTGTCTACCTCATTAGAAAAGCAAGTATCTACCGGCGATATATTCATTCGAGTATCAATCGGCGTCAACCAGTTGTCAAACTCCAAATATTTCGTTCGTAGGGGCATGAAGAAGTTGCTAAACCGGTTGTAAAGTGGCTCTGATAAAAACCATCATTGCTTTATTTTTTACTTTTCATCTAGTAACGTGCATGAATGGATATGGTGGGTAAGATTTGAAAACGTTTGACATCAACCGGGCTCTACTTTGCTTTTACTTTACTTCACTTGCCAGGTCATTGTTGTCGATATTGAGGTGAGGACTCTCTCTTTATTCTCGTTTTATTTCTCACTAAATGATCTAACAAACGCATGATTTGATTACTAAATATTGAGTCATTGAACGAATATTCGAGTAAATTCACCTTTTTCTATGAAAGCAAGGATTGGGCTGGGTTGCTTATTCGTCATCACGGAGCAACCCGGTACCTTTTCTTAGGCGAGCGACTGAGACGAGAGCTTTCAATTATGCCGTTTTGGTCAAATCCCAGGGCTCTTTCTGATTTGATTAAATACTTCTATGTTGTATGATAATAGAAAGTCAAGATCTCACTCGCTTTTTCTGCTTTGTATTCTCGGCTGTTGCCTTTTTCCACATCGATTGCTATAGGAGTTCCATCCTCAACCTATGTATGCTCAAAGAACTGGATCACGGAACTCTCAGCCCTTCGCCCCAAGGCTACGAAAACGTTTCTACTCCCTTTCCCTTCCCAACGTCATATCTTTCTTCGACAAGAAGGAAAGATCACTCTCTATCTAAATGATAGAACCACTGGCACGGTACCTTTCACATTGGTAAGTCAAATCCTGGTGAAGACATCACGAGCAATGACACGACGACATCATCTCCACTTCGTAGCCCATCGGTCTTCATTCATTGAAGCCAGGGCATTGACTGACTTTCAGCGATCGTTATAAGAAATACATAAAAAAAGTTCTCCTAAACCTGTTCCTTTCCGTTACTACTACTTGGAATTGGAAGTCTAGGAGCAGGACTAACCTTTTTCTTTCGTTTAAATAAAGTCGAGATGTAGCTTTCTCTATCTCAATAAATTATTCCACCTCCATTCATTGGAGAACAAAGCGTTATCTGATTAGATCCTTGCTTCAAACTCAACCGAATCAAGTTTCCAAAATAGATGTGGAAGAGGCAAAGGGAAGAGCGGGGTTGCCGAATTGTTTCTCAGAGCCGGACGAAACATCTATCTCTATTTACAATACCCTTACCCCCAAGAAAACTTTGTCGAAAAAGGTTGTCATCGTAATAGGGATTGCACCTCAACATGGCAGCCCTCAATTCTGCCAATTGTGTGTGACTTGTACTCTTCTAGGCTTCCTCTTTGCCTCAAGTGATTAAACTCATCAACTACACCAACCACATTTCTTACCTCAAACCTCTCTACAATCTCTTGAATTCACTCTTGCCAAGATACTTGTCCCCTATTCACTAAGAAACTGTTGTACCAGCTTTCAGCTCTCCCCCTAAGGTGCATAGCCGAAAGTTCTACCTTGTACCAATCCGTAACTTGGTACACCGAAAAGTAATGTTCACACTTTTGTATCCAAGACCTGGCCCCTTCAAATATTGGAAAATAAACTCTAGGAGGTTGATGTATCTGCTGCCCATATTGATATTGATTTTGCGGCCTTTGTTCTTGCAGGTATTGGTACGGGTCATGCTGTTGAGTTGGAAGCGGTTGGTTAAGGTAAGTATATATTGGCACTTCTGGTTTCATGGAATTTCCAGCATAGGGCAAAAGTATTGGTTGGGAAAATTGGATATTTGGTATTGAATTGGGTCTTGGTTGTGGTGGTGGAGGTGCAGGATTAGGTCTAATATTATCATGTTTTGAGCTGTGAGGAAGGCCATAGGTGGCTGGAAACAAGTGTTCGTGCCAAGGTTTTGAGGGGGATAGAGAGGGTTATTTTTGTGATTGGGTCTTTTAGTTGCTTTGCTACTAGAGGTCTAGGTGGTCAGGGGTTTAAAGGTCTGGAATAGGTGCGAGTGGTGGTCGTATTCAGTACCAATGGTACGGTAATTGGAGGTTCAGGCGGTTCAGGCCTAGGATAAGAGCTAGAGGCTTGTTGAGGGGTAGCCATGGTTTCAGCTTCACTGGCAACAGCTGGTAGGGACATTTGTTGTGGTGTTCTAGGAAAATGAACCATATTGCCCCTAGTTGTGTTAATCGAGCTATGCTCTTCTTCAACGCTCCGCGCCTTCCAAAAAGTAGTTTTGTTGCTTGCGCTTTAATTTAGGAGTTTCAACTTAACTAGCATATGTGCATTTGGGTTGTTGGCATATGTTGGCTACATACTGGATGCTTTTCCATCATTGTTCGACTTGCACAGAAACAATGGGTCCCTTCTGGTTTATTTTTCTCCCTCCAAGTTTGTTCTTCACTGTAATGTGTGTCAACTCAACAAGAGTGAGCACACCCTTCCTGCTGGTCTTCTTCAACCTTTGTCTGTTCCATTACAACCTGGGTCTTCTATTTCAATGGATTTTCTTGAGGCACTCCCCAAGTTTTATGGTTATAGCTCAATACTTGTGGTCGTGGACCGTTTCACTGGCTCATTTCATTCCTCTATCTCACCCTTTTAGCTGTATACCCTATCTTGTATCCAGTAGTAAGTCTACTCTTCTTACCCCCTCTCCTCTACCTTTTGTGGCCCATCTATTAGCTTTTTGACCATCTTTGAGTCATAGCGAGACGGCTCTATCTCTTTTCACAAGTACAGCCGTAAGTACAGTTGCGGGCGTCAACGATCAGCAGTACTGAGCTACGGAAAGTCTATCGAATTATAGCTACGGAAAGTCTATTGAAAGGACCTAATCAAAGGCTACTACAGCTATAACTGACCCGCCTATAGAATCTATTGGCTCGGCTGAACCGACATGAAATGAAAGAGAGGAAGGCGGAAGCTATTGGCAAATAGAGGGGGGATGTTCTCCGTGTCTTTTAGCCCTCACTAGATGACAACTTGCTTACTTTTCACTTCTTCTTAAGCTTGGCAGACTAGTTCCTGACTGACTTGATAGTGCGATGAGCTTACTTGCTCTAGTTCTATCCTCAGGATTTACTTACCTGAGTACCTAGCACCGAGGATCGATGTAATTTACTTTCAAAAAGATGCTGTTGATGCTAACACGCATATAAATAGATGTTCCCCACTGCTTGCTCCTCTTACCCGAATGGGGTTATATGCCTTAGTGAAACTCAGGGTAAAGTGGCAGAGGTATGACCTCGGGAAGAAAGAAAGATCGGGCGGGGAAAACGGGGTTCGAACCCGCGACTTCTGGCGTGACAGACCAGCACTCTAACCAACTGAGCTATTTCCCCCTTTCGTAACTACTGTCGATTCAACAGTCACCTACCGGTTACCTTTGTAACTATACCAAAGTAGCTGTACAACAGAATGCCCTTCGCCTTTAGTACTTTTCTTATATATATTATGTTATATACTAAATGTGTCAAAGCAATAGAACTTATTGAAAAAAAACAAGCCCATCTTTCTCAAAAAGGAAGAGAGGGTGCGCCCCCCCAGAGAGAACCCCATTCTTTCAAGAAAGTTCTAATTAATTATGTAGAAAAAGAAATAAGGAAAATAGGAGTAAGCGAGTAGGGTCAACAAGATTCTAAACGAATACCACAAGTGACGGAACCGACGATGATGAAGAGATAAGGGGCGAAGGATATTTTTTCTATTATTCCAATTCTTATTTATTGATTATCTAATTTATTTAGATCCATATTCATTTTCATTTGCAAATACAAACTCTCTTTCATTTTCTTTTTACTTTTGCGCTAAGGATAAGGGAACTGAGAAAAAAAGAGCTGGCTTGGCTGGTACATCAAGCATATGACATATTGCTTGTTCGGTGTGGTACACATATCTGTCAATGTCAATCAAGTAAGAAAATGCATTCCCACTGTCTGAGGAAAAGGTGAAGAATTGCAATTTATTGAGCTTGTAAGGCCCGTTGAAGTCCCCGAGAAAGGGTATAAATAGGGCTATAAGTAGGCCGTTTGCTATTGCAATAAGGGCTGCTCGCCTTTCCTTTTGACGGCTTGGCTTCCTATCGCTCCTATGTAGTGGTCGGCCTTAAAAGGAGTCTTCCTACCATACCATCATGCATGCCTATGTTATAGTGCGTTAAGCTTCGCCAGAAGCAAGCAAGATGATGAAGCGAAGCTTCGTAGACAAGGCTCGTTCCGTGCTTGACTTACGAGCTCGTGTAGTAAGGCCTCACCCTACTTCAATAAGGGCTTATGCACTCCACTCGTAAACGAGCGTTAGAGCTTTTTGAGCGAGCGAGCGAAGCCTTCCTGGAGCTTCCCCCTTCCCTCACCCGAGAATTGCATTTCCGCTTCAGCTTCCCCGGTTTAGTTGGTTTGGAGGATTAATTGATTGGATACCCAATCCGCATAATCTTTCAAAGTCACTGCTTCTACGACGATATGCGTAAAGGCATGATTAGTTCCACAAATCTCACTGCACTGACCATAGTAAACTCCTTCTCGTTGTACCGAGATGGAGGTAAGATTTGAACGACCAGGTACAGCATCACATTTGACACCTGAGGAAGGTACATCCCAACTATGAGGTACATCAGCGGGTGTTACAATCATACGTAGATGAGTTTTGGCTGGTACAACCACTCTATTGTCAACTTCTAATAAACGTGATTGACCCAATTCTGGATCATCTTCTGGAATCGTATAACTGTCAAAAGTGAGTGACTGTTCATCGGAACTGTTATAGTCCGAATACTCATAAGGTTGGGTCGACGCCCGCCTCCCCCCAAACTTGACTTGCAAGTTTCCCCGCAAAAAGCTCTCCACGCCTACTCTTATTTATAAAGAGCACTATTCTTCTTTAGTTAGGTAGTTCTCCCCCCTCTATGAGACCGTAAGACCCCGGTGGAATCGAAGGCCCGCTTACTAATAGGCAAGAGGGGACCCTTTCTCGCCCAGCCCTACCTACATCAGTGAAGCTGGAACCGAGGAAGACAATGTTCAACACACATGAGACAAAATGAAGGTATGGGACGGCCAGTTCACCACGGAAAGGGATGCTAGTCGGCTTTGGCGAAGTTGTAGGCCCCAATAGATCAGATCTCAAGAGTGATTCCTCACCTATCCTGCCAGGGGCCAAGTCGAAGGCTCGAGTATAGATTCCCTATGCTCATGTGAACGGCCGGCCCGTAGATCTAAAAGATGACTAGTGGGCCCCCCGTCTATCTATTAGACCTATCTAGAAGTAGAAGTTCGTTGCATTCCCGGAGATGTAGAATCGAGTGTTTAGCTTACCGGGCATTGTGCTAAGTTTGCATCCGAATCGAAATCTGGCGCTACTACTCAAACACGAAAGCTAGGGAAGGGAATAGAAGGGCGGGTAGATCAATGTGATGATAGCACCACGCCAGGCACCGAAGACGAAAGCGAAACATCGTCGGTAACACTATACGTTGTAGTCTCGCATTATCCACTGGATCCGCGGCTAACCATATATAATGCTCAATGCTATGCAAAAGCAATAAAGGGGAGATTGTCTTCTAACTAACTATATAAGTAATTTATATAACTAGATGATTCTCGTTCAAAAGATTCTTCCCATTATCATTATATAGAGAGGCGGAGGCGCGTAGCAATAAAAAAGCTTGCTTGTTGGGCTGATGAGGCTCGAGAAAGACTGTGAAGTGAAGATGCGCCATTACCGAAACCATTTCTTTGCTTTGGGCGAAGTTCCTTTATAGGGAGCTCACTTCCTTGCTTGGTTGGTTGGTTGAACTTGCTTTTTAGGTGCGGTGCGTGCGGGTCTAGTTTCATTTATGAGTGCTGCGTATATTTCCGTTAGTAATGGTTTTGAGCTTGGGAAGAAGGGATATGGGTATGGCATCATCCCAGATTTGATCTAAGGCTAGTTCCGTGTGTGCAACTACTATCTTATCTCAATATCAGGCTAAGGCTTGGCTAAGTGCTCTAGAGGTTTTCCTTATTGTCCTGGTTCTTACCTCAACAGGGCAGGGGAGATAGTTGGAAGTTGAATAGTCGTATCGTATCAGTTCAGAGAATCCCTGTTGAATGGCTTGGCTTTCAGTGCGAGTCTAGTTGACTGATTCCTAGGCTAGCTTCTCCTTATGTGCGGGTCTAGTCTACAGAACAGATGAAGACCCAGAACCGAGGAGAACAGAACGAATACCGATCTCAGAGCGGACAATCAATCCCAGTTCCTAGTTTCCTTCAAGCAATAGCCTGCCTGTTCCCGTTCTTCGTGTAGCAAACCTCCTATAGTGGATACGACTGAGAACGAGCTTGACTCCACTCACTGCAAAGGAACAACTGATTCTCCAATTCCGTGGTTTGTTTTCCTTTCATTCTACCTACCTTCTTTTCGCCGGAGGCATATTTGATACGTTATTTAACATTCCGAAGAAAGTGCAAACTTCCAGATCTGAAGGAATGGCAAGATCAGAGATCCATTTTACGCTGGGGCCTGGCCAATGGGGAATCAGTAGTACTCGACCTTTGCTTCAGAAATCCACTGTTGCTGAAGAGAAGAGAAGAGATTTCTAGCGCGCACTCCTATCCGAGTAGAAAGACAGCCTACACTCACTGTTGGCAATGGAAGAGACTAGACTCTTTCCACACTTAAGATCCCAAGGGACAAGACAGATCAGATCTTTCTCTTTAGCCGGTCTCGTGTTAGATCCTATGATTTGGTTAGTTAGCCTACGAGAACAAGTCACAAGTTTTTTGTTTGACTATGCATCCAGTTCGTTGCTATCTCTATCTTTATCTACATGGATATTAACACGCACTATTCTTGAGAGTCAAGACACCGTTTTGCTTTAAAGAGCAAAAAAAATCCCAGATAATTACTAATGCACCGTTGAGTACACAGATTCTTTTCCTGTTCGTACTGGAGTATAGTAAGGAAAAACTGCTTGACCGAATCAAGGTCAAGATAACTAGTGTGATTCCTACACTGGGAGAATCGTGGATATGTAGGGAATAGAGAAATGCCACCCGCCTAAGTAAAGAACTGTTACAAATAAAGAGGAAACTAATAAGGATAAGTAAGAAACAAGAGAAAAGAAACCATATTTGATACCGGAATATTCGGTTTGATAACCCGCAACTAATTCCCCCTCTGGGTAATCTTTCACATTCGACCAAAGAAGAAATTCGAAAAACTAGAAAGCCTATAGGCTGACGCCAAAGATTCCATAAAAAAAACCATATTTTGGCTGTGCTTCAACTATATCAACTGTACTTGAACTGTTAGATAATCATAGTCGATAATAACATCACAGCTCCCACCGCTATTGAAAAACCTTACATGAAACCTTAGCTTCATACGGCTCCTCTATGATCAGAAAAAAAGGACTGTTTCGGTATTATCCCCCAGGTTTATCAGTTGCAGGTGAATCCTGTGAAACATCTCTCTCGAGGCTAGTAACAACACTTGGAAATGAAAAATGAGCTTAGCGGCTGTACCGGGTCAGGACCATAAACACCACGAGCCGGTTAAGCAACAGAAGCTGTGGGCGAAAGCACACTCGTCATTCTCAGACCTGCGGTCGAGGTACGTGCGAACAAGTTCCCATTCTCTATGTTTCATGGCCTATCAATGAAAGTCGGTATCAGGCTGGCTCGCTTGGCGGGTCGTCTCCTTATATACCTAAATCCTCGTTTCACTCATCTGTAAAGGTCTACCCTTCGAAAGGTAGGTTGAGTTCCCCCGTATGTAGCCAGCCACACTCTACTCGCAGGTAAAATATTGGCGTAGACAACAGAGAATGTGCTAGGTAGGAAACCGAAGGAACTCTTACTATACGAGAATTTGCAATTCAATATGACAACCGATCAGAAGGGATTGGACGATCCCAATGCGTTGCCCTCCTTCGCAATACCGGAACTATCTGACCGAGCTCCATCAACACAGAAAGCGGAAGGGACAGCAGATACGGATAGACTGGATCCGGAAAGGGATTTCAACCAGTCCTTGCCTATTGCTGGGCTGGTTGTTTTGTCACGGTCTGATTAGTAGAAGGTGAGTGAGTAAGACGAGGCCCCCGAAGCGTAATGTAGAGCTATACTGCTCTTGTTTTTCCTTCCGCCCTGCTTAGGAGAACTTTGTCTAGAACCCACTTTAGCTAGCTTTCAAGGATACCATTACAGATGAGTGAAGCGAGTATACCGTTTCCGGAGCTCCCGAGGTAGCGCGGTAGCGGAAGCCCTTTCTAGTTCAAGCAGTTCCAATTCCTATTCTGCTTCACCGCTTACACCACACTCTATTGGTTCGCCTTGTGGTGCCTTTCGATCAAGGTCTACTTTGGTTGATCCACTTTCTTCTACAGCGCGTTATCCGCATCGAAGTTAGCCAGGTTCCTACCGCTTCTTGATATTATGGATTTTGCAATCCCTAAACGCCAGTGCTTCTACAACCAACGGATACTATTTAACATAAATAATAAGTAGAAATGGACAAACGAGTGTGGCTACACAGAGTGAGGAAAAAAACATGGTGGTACCAGCATTGCGTATCACTCACTATGCTTTATGTAATATGGCTTAAGCAATGGTAAAATGGGAGTCCTGAGCAAAGCACATCTGATCGATATGAATGAAAGATACATCCGTCTTTTCTTCTCCTTCGAAGGTTAGGTATCCGCTCGTTAGTTCAACGCCGCATAAATACTGACTTTCAAAGGGGCGACTCCCGCCTGTGCTTAAGTTGTTTCAAGCTTGTAAAGACTCGCGATCGGAAGATTGACCTGGTTTTCTTTCAGCGGAAACTCTACCTAATGGTTCAGGAAATGGAAATGGTAACAGCGGCCCAAAAATGGTAAGGTTTTCTTTTCAAAGAAAAAGGAACGCAAAAGTTTTGCGAAATCCTTATCTTTCGGCTTTTTAAAGAAGATAGGCCATTACAAAAACAAGGTATAACAGTCGACTTTCCTATCAGGATTTTACAACCTGAATACCAAGGGACCACTATTAGAAGAGAGCATAATAAGTAAATGCCGACGCCGTCTTTGACTTTTTGGATGGTCGGCGGCGCCATAAACTCGATAACCAGCACCGCGGAGTCAAGAAATTCAACTAAATAGAATCCTAAAACATTCTTATTCGAGCACACACAGGACCCACAGCAATGAAATTCACACAAGCGGCAATCATCCGAGCAGAGAATGGAGAAGGGAAATATACTTGAAATTGTTTTTTTCCGAATGAGAAAGCCTTTGGCAAACTCCTTGCAAATCTGTTTTTGCCGGGCACAATAGACATATCTGCTCAGTCACAACATAAGGAACCCCCAATGTTCCTCAAAGCCTACCCGGCCTGACAGCTTTAGTTGAATGATCTGATCCCGAAGCAAGCTTTCTACTTAAATTGCTATGACTGGCCAACTAATGATAGGACTACCTATCTTGATGCTTTGAATCTGTATTCAGAGCTTTTTTCCAACTACCGGGACTACTAATTTCAAGTACAAAGCTCTCCTATGAATATGCTACTGCTCTTACTTTCTACCGGAATCCGAGCATTGAAGCAAGCTCTTTATCGCGCCATAACCGAGTCTCTCCTTGCAGCTCTGACCAATCCACCCGTCATTGCAAATAACTGCTCCTTACTCTTTGATTGTATGTCCATTTTTGCTTGATGTCTGGCTCACCGGATCTGGTACATGAAAAAGCCATTCCTTTTCGCTTTCCTTCAACCACTCAATATACTTTTTTACTGGAAGAGTCAAGCGAAAGCAATTAGTTTAGAAGGAAGAGGAAGACCTAGGGGGCTTACGTCCTCATTTCACTCTTTTTGCTCCTGCGAGACACGACTCAACTACTTTTTACAATTGACAGGGTAGCCCGGAGGTCAGATGAAGGGTCTTCCCCATAAAGATAGATTACTACTTGGAAGGTTCAGATGAAGGAAGGGCTGAAACAAGGCAAAAACTATTCAATGGGGTAAATAAATATGAGCAATCCGTGAGAATAGCAAACCCCTTTCTCTTAAAAAGAAGAAGATAGATAGGTCCACGAGTTGAGACAGAGAAGTTCTAACTAATCAAGTAGGAGTTTACCCACGAGAGTCAGAGGCTGCATCATCAAAGGGGTATAGAAATAATTCAGAAGCACTATGGCCTAAAGCGAAGGGCAGGAACGAACGGAATCAATGTGTTCCAATTTATCCGGAGTAAGGACAGCAGCTGAGAAGGGACAAAAAAATAGCGTAGACAAAAGGTAGGACCAGATCATGCGAAGAGCTCTTCGCCCTATTGATTAGGAATCTCGATCAGAAACCACCAGGCCATGTCTCCCGATAAAAGATGATCCCCACAATGGATGTCAGGCCTTGGCTTTATAAAATCTGATTGGATCCGCACTAGAGGATAAGAATACAGATAGGCTGACTAAGAAGATCTTCAAATTGTCTTACCTGAAAAGATGAGTTATTCAAAGGAATACCTGAAGAATAGAATAGAATAGAATAAACACATGGCACAGCTGGGTGCTAGAATAGTAGTTGATAGAAGTTCTAGTCACTTAAAAAAAATAACCACTGCTTAACTTAATTAGATCGTAGAAGATAAGCAAGCGAGTTCGGGCAGTTAGTCCTATTTGAAGGCAAGAAGTTCAGGTAGTAAGGGCTAGGTTTATATAGGGGCTCTATTTTTGATAAACATATGGTCTTGCTCATTTCTCATCAAGGAATGGAGATTGGGTTGGTGTTTGGAAGGGGGATTCAGTAAACTGACCTTGGCCAGCAAGCAGAAAAAGGACTGACGTCTTGGGGCGCGCTAGCGTGCGTACTCTTCTTCTGCGAGACTCCATCCAAATCCACCACTTACTTGTTGGTTGGTGTTCCATTCTGTTATCTTAGACTATGCTGCCTTCTTCAATTCCATTCTTCGTCTCCCTAGTCGAAGTCTTCTTGCTGGCCCAACCCAACATGCATTTTAGAGTGCCGTGCCAGGGCGATAGGCGCTCCGCCAGTCACGCATGATCGCCAGAGCCTTTCTTGGCTATGTAAATATAGGGCCGGAATAAGTGCAAGATCCTCAACAAAATGGATTAAGGTGGGCTTCGGATTTTTCATAATTTTTTTCTATCTTTTCATCAAGTTCTTGTTTGATCTGCCGCTATTATCACAATATCCCTCCTTTTAGGGTTAATGCTATCAATGGTGAATCGATCATTCGCTATCCTTTTTTTTAGAAGAGCTTTTTTGAATGGAAGAAAAGTAATGAAACCCGCGATGGCTACTGAATAACCTCCTTTGATTTTTTTTATAATAAACCCTTTGACCTTTTTCTTCGTTCGCCAAATCTTCTTCAGTTCTATCCAAGCTCGGTTTTGTCTGAATCTTTGTGGAAGAAGAAGCGGTTCGCCAGCCGCTACATCCAGGGATCCCACAAAATCATTAAACCTGGCGGCTGCTCGCTCTTTGATCAGTGATTCACCGGCCACTAGATCGATGAAGAATCTCTCAAAAATCCGCTTTTTGATCAGTGATTCACCAGCCACTACATTCTTGTATCCCACCTTATTCTCAAACCTGGTGGCTCGCTTGATTGGCAGTCCTGTAAGCTCATCTTGCATACAAATTTTGGGGGTACCAGGGCCTGCATCCACCAAGAACATTTCTTCCCTTAAGCGTAAGCGTAAAACTGAAGATTGTGAGGCGTTTCCACTACATAATAAGAAACTAGAATTAGATCTTGGAAATGATCGACTCCAATAGATGCTCATCATAAGCATTTTTTTCCTCCTATTCCTATTGATCAGAAGTATCCAGCTGCGCCACGCCAGAGTGACTTCCGAAGCGCTATGGACGGGACGAAATCTGGCAGCCAGTTGCTGGCTCTGAATAACCAGCCCAGCAAGAAGCTAAATTCTTCCATAACATAACATAACGGGGCGGGGTTGCGCGCGAGCCGAGTGACGTAGGTGCACAAGAGTACTTCGCGCCACAACCATCTCTTTTTTATAGGTTCTACGGACCGATGCCTCCTGCTTCATCTGGTAAAAAAGAGTCATAGATATGCCTGTAATTAGAAGGAAGAACCGCCATAAAAATCTTCCTCGTGTATCGTCTGTAGCGGAACTATGAACGGGAGCTAGCAATCCGGACCGTATTGAAAAGGTTCCTAAGACACAGCATGGAAGAGTCAAAATATTCAGAAGCGAGGTCCAAGAATGAAGAAGGGGTAGAATTACTGAATGAATACGAGCTGTGGCTAATACCCGAGGCATAAAAGACGCATTTTCTACGGGATCCCGAAACCACCAGCCACCCCGACCTAATTCATGATGAGCCCACCAACTTCCTGGCGAGATGCCTACGGTTAAAAACAACCGACATGTCAAGATCCAAATTCGAATTGGTTCCTGGTCCTGGTCAGAGACCACCGTGTTCGCGCCGGCGGTCCAACAAAGAGGCGAAGTAGTGGTGTCTTTCTTTCCATTAGGAACGACACGCTTCGCCTGCTCCCTCCCCGTGTCCATTAGCGCTCCTGTCCAGAGCGAAGAGAAGGCGAAAAAGCGCCGCCGAAGCAGCATGAGCAGGCTTCTATTGCTACGCAACAATAGAGCAGGCGCGCCGCCCACAAAATGTTTGAATGATCGGGTAAAGAGCGAGCTTCTTATATGGGATCCGACGCATCCAGCAGAGCGAAGCAGCGTTCCATTCTTTTCGGCGGCATCCTTCCGCATTGGCGGCGAGTGGAGTGCCACAATCCCATTCATCATTTTTGATCTACATAACCCAAAGCCCATAGCACTGGCGACATCTCTGGCATAAATGCAAGGAGGATGTATAGCTGATATAGGATCTTGTGGAACTGGATTTGATTCTGCAAGCGGTTCGGTACGAACGAAGAAATTTCGAACAAAAGGATCGGAACTCGCTGATAGGAAAGGAGAGAAAAACAAAGCAATGCCAAGAGCTCCGTCAATCTGCTGTTCATCGATAGACGAAGCTCTCTCTTTTTCATCTCGTGCCAGATGTAACAAAAGATTAGTCCTTTTTCCTTCTCGCGAACCACGGGAGCGCCCAGCGCCCAGAAGAGCAAAGCTCATTTTCAAAACAGGGTCAAGCGGCGCATTAAAAAGGGCTGGCCCGTTAAAAGGACGCTTACTTTGCGAACGAAGTTCAGAATCAACAAGGGTTCTCCGAACGAAGGGAGTGTACAACTGGGGTGCAGCCCAACTTTTTTGTTGGAGAGATAGAATGGAGTTCTTCACGAAGTTCGAGACAAAGGAAAAAATCAAAGTTTCTCTATAGCCTCTTCGTTTTGAGACATTATGGCTTTGGGGTCGACCCCGGTAACAAAAAAGGAATCCATAAAAACTTGGGATCCAACACCATGATAAAATACTACCCTCATGATTAGACCATGTCCCTGAGATTTGATAAAAAAAAGGTGCATTAGCGGTTAATACGTTGTAATTAGATAAGTTATTTGGAATATGACGGAACGAAAGACCAAGGAAAGGAAGAAGAATGCACCAAAATGCAAGTGCTGCACCAAACGCTGGTGGTTGTTTCTTGTTGTAAGTGAATGCAACGAAAAGACCCGGAAATAACGAATAATGAGAAAATTCATTTATAGACATTTCGTGCTCATTTCCAAATTTATGCTTAGTTATTCCCATCATCCGGTAACCACAGGATGATCCCAATCTCCTTTTAGTAATAGATCTTTTTGATATGTCTCAGTCTCAGCGGCAAGGAAGAGAAAATGCATCGAGTCGTTTATCAAGAAAGTGGACGAGCATGGCGGTCCCTATATCTCTGAGGGGTGTACCACTTTTTTTTCAAGTCAGCTTAAGAGGTTCAAAAGAGAAAGTCACTCTCCTTATTCTTGGCTAGTGGAATGGAAGCAAGACTCTTTCCTATCCACTTTGCCGAGGGGAGAGAACTAAAAGATAACTCAAGCTAGACAGAAAGGTGCAAAAGTCCACAGTTTCTTAAGGATCCTGTAAGCAAGTAGGTTAAGATTGTCATTTAGCTTCAATTTCTTCAGTCTCACAAGCGGGTCCGCATGCAACAAAAGAAATTGTATTTTCCTACTACTCCGACCTTGCCCTGAAAGGATAAGGAAATTGGATAAGAGCGAGAGCTAGACTGACTGTTGGTCCAATGCTAGTGGAGGATTCAGACTGAGGACCCCCTGTGGCGGCTACTCATAAGAAGATGAAGGATTGAAAGAGGACTGATCACCCCTCTGATTTGTGATCTTTTAATAGAAAGAAAAAGCCTTCTCTCAGACTTAAAGGTAAATGAAAGCAGGATTTTTTTTCTCTCCTCTAAGCTAGCAGCAAGTCAAGTAATCTGAGAATGCTGCCCCCAATACGTAGCTGAGGACGAACTCAACTCATAAGCTTTTTTTGAACCAAGCACCTGTTGTAGAAATGAAAAACCACCCACTAGCAGAGGCTGGAACAACCCATAGAAGTGTAGGGGCTGCTTCAACCAGGCGTACCCGTATCCATTGATTTACCTCCTCTAGAGAGTATTGAACTTTGTGACAAATAGGTTCTAGTTACACTCCTTAACTCCCTATTCGCGAGATATAAAAGCTAGCTAGTAAGAAGACTTTCCCTTCTTTTCTGGGAGGGTGAGAACTTGAAAGACTGGCAGAGAAAAGGAAGAAAAGCGGCTAATGCTATCTAAACGATTATTTCAAAGTTTACCAAGTTCAATCGTTCACGAGACAGGGGACTCTTTTAAATAAGACAGTGTATGGCTGCGAATAAGTCTATTCGGCAAGTCATAGAGAAGGACTGGATATAAGCTATTCCCCGGTTCTTCATTGGATCCTTTTAGTTTAATATTACTTTTTGGAAGCAATCTCATAATAATATGTATTAGGGACAGCATTTAGGATAGCAAAAGCATTTTTGGAGCAAGAGGGATTACCTTCCAGATTCTTTTGTGATACCCTCTGTGTCGCCTTCTCCTGGATGGTCAGCCCAGTGTCCTGAATCCTTGAGCTCTTCCTCATGGCTTTGACTGGTGACTTACATTTCATCTTATTTGCTGCTCTCTTGGTCCTTGGATATGATGTCTTCTGCCACTCTCCTTGGTGGCTATTCTCCACCATCTCAGTCCCCTCTGAGGTCAGCTGAATCTGATCAGTGGCTGTCTCTGCCTAATCCACCAAGTGTGTACAAGACAAGATCTTTGTCTGTCACAGGTTCTCCTGCTGCTGCAAGTTGATCAGACTGGAATTTGATCCTGCGCAGATAATCTTGAGCAGTCTGGGATCCTTTCTTGATCGTTTGGATCTGAATACGCAGCTCATTTATTTTAGCATTTGTCATACAGCCAAGACTTCCGGTTTTTTTTTCAGGTTTTCTCCCTTTTCTACGAAGGTTTGCTGCTCCGCCTGCACCAGTGAATTATTCTATTCTTCTCCTTTGGTTCAGTCTGTGGGGAAATCAGAATTCACCATTGAATCCTGTGGATCAACTCCCTTACATAATAATATTTAACTGTATCAGCTACGAGGGGAAAATCTGAAAGACAGAGGATAGAGAGTGAGAGAAAGAGTGTGAGACTTGCGCCGCTCTCCATTTCGAGGGGATTTCGACGATTCTGGGGTGATTGAACTATTTCTTTACCTGTTCAATTTCTAACGAATCAAGATATCCTCTTGTTCCGGTATAAATAGTAGCTATCTGCTCTTCCACTGGGAGAGGATTTGCCTGGGATTGTTTAAGCAATTCCCTTAATCGTCGACCCCTTGCCAATTGATTCTGACTTGTTTTATCGAGAGCAGAGGCGAATTGTGCAAAGGCTTGTCACTCTGCGAATTGAGCTAGTTCCAATTTGGATTTGCCAGCTACTTGTTTCATGGCTTTAATTTGAGCCGCGGATCCTACTCTGGAAACAGAAATACCCACATTAATAGCGGGTCGAATTCCGGCATTGAATAGATCCGCAGATAAGAATATTTGTCCATCTGTAATGGAGATTACATTAGTAGGAATATAGGCGGAAACGTCTCCAGATTGAGTCTCAACTATTGGTAAAGCGGTCATACTTCCTTCGCCTAAAAGAGAATTTAATTTAGCGGCTCTTTCTAAAAGGCGTGAATGCAAATAAAAAACATCCCCTGGATAAGCCTCACGGCCGGGAGATCTTCTTAATAGAAGGGACATTTGGCGATAAGCTTGTGCCTGTTTGGAGAGATCATCATAAATTATTAAAGTATGCCGTTCGCGGTACATAAAATACTCAGCCAGGGCTGCTCCCGTATAAGGAGCGAGGTATTGTAATGTAGCAGGTGAATCCGCCATTTCAGCTACTACAATAGTGTATTCCATGGCCCCCTCCTCATGGAAAGTAGTTACTACTTGAGCTACGGAGGATGCTCTTTGACCGATAGCTACATAAACACATATTACACCTTGCCCTTTTTTCTTGAGAATTGTATCTGTGGCTACTGCTATTTTGCCAGTCTGTCTGTCCCCAATAATGAACTCTCACTGACCGCGCCCTATAGGGATCATCGAATCGATAGCAATAAGCCCTGTTTGAAGAGGTTCGTATACGGAACGCCTCGAAATTCTACTTGGAGCAGGAGATTCAATTAAGCGAGATTCGGAAGCTACAATTTCGCCTCTCCCATCAATAGGTTTAGCCAGAGCATTTATAACATGACCCAAGTTATATACGCTCACGGGTATCTGAGCAATTCTTCCTGTTGCTTTTACAAAACTTCCCTCTTGATGCTAAACCATAGCTCTAACTGAGT